>NC_133618.1:576801158-576848976 GCF_048593235.1 Sminthopsis crassicaudata
ATCCACACCACTCATTGGCTCTATAAACTTGGACAAATCATTTAATGTCTGTGAGCTTCACTTTACTCATTTGGGAAATAGAAAAAAAAAATAATCTTATTCAAGTTAAGTGATCTAGAGGTTGTTATTTGTCCTTTGTTCTTGAAGAAGACCATGACATCAGGAAGAAGATGCCATGACCTGCAAGTGAATTGGGTTTAAGTGAGGAAGGAAAGGTACTAGCACATTGAGTTGATTTCCTATGGAGGATTTACCAGAGAGTGTAGATAAGTGATCTAGAGGAAAGTTACTAATGCTTTGGATTGACTTCCTATGGAGGATTTACTAGAGGATGTAGTTGTCATCTGTACAGATCTGTCAAAGTAGCCAAGCTTTCAAAGCCTGATTGTAAGGAATGCAAAATGTGACCATTCCCAGATCATCTGAGACCATAGGAAGAGTGAAGGACTTTCCCCCTCCCTTCCCAATTATGCCTGCTTTATCCAAGGTTCAGTCTACTTACTGTATGCAGCTTTGGTTATGAAGATTTGAGTCTCACCTCCCTACCCACTCCCAGACCTGACCTAACCACCTCTATTTCTTCAATGACTGCAACATACCTCAGTGAGTCAAGAGAGTGGGTCAGGGAAGAAGGGCCACATGTCCAATTCAGAAAAGAATGGATTGGTACAAAAGGATATCTATTTGTCTCCAGGTATTCTCATTTCCTGGAGTCCAGTATCTCAGAGAGGTTGGGCTTCCCCTGCACCTTCCCCCAGAGCTTGTCTGAGGGTGACTTTTTTGTTTCCCTCCCCAGCTTCCCTCCCCATGTCCAGGAGGAAAGGGAAGAGCAGGTCCCAGCTAATGCTTTCAGAAGGACAGGACAGGATGGTGTGGGGGAGAGAAAAGGGGAGCAGAAAATGAAGGACAGCTTTGTTCTGTAGGATTAATGAAGTGGCTTCCAGGACTAATAGCCCATTTACCAACATCTCCTCCTCTGCCTCTCCCCTCCCAAGGTAACCTGTGGCCGCAGCCCCCAACCTCTCAGAGTTATCTTCCAGCTCCACTCCAGCTTCTCAGGGAGCTCAGAGTGGAAAAGAAAGGTTGTAAAAGGTCTCTTAGCAGTAAGGCCTCCCCCTTCGTTTTCTTCAATTTCATGGTTTTCACCCCCCCCCCATCACTACCACAACCCATCTCCCACCCCCGCCAGTACACACACCACTCCCGTCCCACCCGCATCTCTATGTCAGGTAATTCAATTTTAAAACTACCTCTTGCTTGATCACAGTTAAGGAGAAAGGGATCAGTATTTTCAGGGTAGGGGAGAGTCAGGATCAGTATTTGGAGTGGGGGAGAGGGCTTATGATATCACAAGTAGGGTAGAATTAATTTCACTGAGAATAGATTAAATCTATGCGTTACCATCAGGGTAGAAATATCAGATCATCGCGGTGACTTGGTTTCCTCCCCCACTTCAGAGCCCTCCCCTGTACAGCCCTATTTCCCATTTTCCCATCCCTATCCCCACTTTCTAGCCTCAGTCTGCCTCCCACTCTTCTCCAACAGAATGAGCCAGAATCGGGATAAACAGTAACTAATTGGATTAGGAGCTGATAATATTGTTGACCTTTCCTAATGGTTTGCTTGGCTGCCTTTCCACCACACAGGGGCTTCATTTTATGCAAGAGAGTGTGTGTGTGTGTGTGTGTGTGTGTGTGTGTGTGTGTGTGTGTGTGCGCGCGCGCGCGCGCACCCGCGCGCTCTCTCCGGGGGTGAAATGAAACCCCTGTTAACCTCACAATAAAATGGGCTGAGCTTCCTCCAGCCATGCCCCCTGCATCCAGAGAACACACAAATACATATGCGCACGGCTACACACAAGCGCACATGCGGGTACACACCGGCGAGCACACATTTACACTCAAACCCATATGGCCCGATGCGGACACGAATCCCCCCACCCTTCACCTCCGCATTTGCATTCATTTAATCAGTCTGGGTCTTTTTCCCCCTTTCTGTCTGTCTGTTCCTCTTTGTCGAGCTTCAGTTGTCTCTGAGTCTCTCCGGATCTCTGTTTCTGTGTCTCTGATTGAGACCGAAGAGGAACCTGAAGGACGTAGGGGCAGGGAAGGTGTGTGTGGGGATGCTGAGAAGAGAGAGAAGGTTAAAAGGGGGGACAAGCTGGAAGAGGGAGGGGAGAAAAGGGAGGAGAAGGGAGGGAAAAGGGGGAGAAGATGGGAGAGGAGAGGAGGGGGCCGCTGCCAGTACAGAGCAGATGTTGCCGCTCCGCGGATGAAGCTGTTAGTGTGAGTGGAGTTTCTGGAACGGTAATTAGCAGAGCCCTCATTACCCTGGCGGAGCCGATAACGCGGAGGGGGAGAGGGGCCGACATCAGGGTAATGGGGAAGAAGGGCCATTGAGGAGCTGGAGCCGCGCCTGGGACGGGCTCCGCTCGCAGCTGGAGCCGGGGAGGGGGGCTCTGAGCCAAGGGTGGAAGGCGAGATGAGAGCAGCGCTAGCGGTGCCGCGAAGCAGCTGTGAGTGGCGCGGTGGGTGACCCCGGGGAAGTGGGGGGGCGGGGAAGGGGGACGGGAAGCTCCGCACCGGAATGAAGGGGTGGGGGTGGGGCACAGCCGCAGCAGCTCGGGCGGGGCAGTCTGCGCGTGGCGAGGGAGGGGCGGGAATATGAAAAGGGAGTTGGGGTGGGGGGAAATGAGCAGTTGGCATTTAATTATAGGTTTGCATCCATTATCTCCTCCTATTCTCACTTCTGTTGACCTCCGAGGTCAGCAGGGCAGGTAATAATCTTTCCACTTTACAGATGAGGACACTGAGGCTCAGAGATTTGTTCAAGATCTCTTAGTAAGTGGCCAGAGGCGACACAGGAGCCTCAAAAAGAGCCTGGCTGGCATTTTCCACGTCTTTTTTTTCCTCTCCCTTAAAAGGTGGCAGTAAAATTGAATAAGAAAGGGAGACTCTGAGTAGAAGAGGAAGAGTGGAATTTGCAGAGAAAAGGATTCCAGATCCTAGTCGGGCCATACTCCGGGCTCGGGATCTAGGCTTTGCTCTTTCGAGCTCTCCAGCATGATGGAACATCCTAGCAGGATTGGTGAGGGCAATCAGCCTCTGCTGCCTAGCCCAGGACCCAGGAGGCAGAGACCAGGGCAGGAATCATTGAATTTTGGAAGAGCCCACATCTAGGCTAGGTTGAGCATCTTTGTGTATTCTGTAGTCCAGTGGCCTCAGGTCCTTTCCAGAACCTTGAAATAGGATGGACTTCAGAACTGGGAGCCTCTAATTTCTCACCAAACTTTACCCACATTGATCCCTTCTTTCACACACCAACCCCCCCCCTCACTATTCCCACAAGATGAAGAGTATTCTTCAAGTTCTGCATCAGGAGCCTCTCGACTCCCTCCAGGCCCCTTTGTTGCTCTGTGGTAATGCTCCGGTTATCTCCTTTGTATAAATCTAGACTTCCTATATAAATCCAGTCTTCCCTAAAGAAGGTAGGCCAGTACAGAACACAGCTGGAGTTCAGAGTATATACTTGCTCAGCACTGCTTAAGGGAGAGCCCACACACCGCGATTTTTGCAAACTATCCCCAACCTTGCTGGCCCAGAGCCCAAGAGAAGATAAACCGAACAAGAGAAATCCCTCTGTTGTTTCTCAATGTCCCCCTAAACCTCACCCCCAACTCATATACACAGATTGCCATTTACCAACCAGTCCCATTATGAGATCTTAGTTTTGTTCCTTCAAGAGACAACATTTGTCAGTGGAAAAGAACACTGGACCTGAGATCAGAGGACCTGGATTTGCATTCTAGGACACTTCTCCAGGTAATGGACAAGCAACTTCCCTTTTTTGGGTCTTAACTGCATCATCTATGATTAGATTTATATTAAATCTCCCGGTGCTTTTTAGCTCTAAATCCTAGGGCACAATTCTCCTATTCAAGACCTTTTTTTCTCTTTTTGGCTCCATTGGGGAGAGGATAAGAAAAACGAGATCCAATCATCTCCCACCTCAGACTTTTTTTTAATGACTCAAGGGAGGCAGTCTCTCCCTGTATCAGGCTACTAAGGTTAGAGTGGGGATGAGAAGTCCTAGAGATACTCCCCAGTACCCCCTCTGGTACTGCCAGAGCTGGGCTACATGGCAAGGGAGGGGTTAATGGGGAGAGGATGCATCAGAGCAGGAGGCTCCTGCCTCCACCCCCACCCCCCCTCAGTTGCTGACTCTTCCTTTTTGTTCAGGCTGACAGGGAGCACCTGGTGTGCTCTGCACAACAATATTGTTCTTGCCTCTCTCCCTCCCTCCAGCCCCCCAGGCTCCCAGCCCCAGTCCCTTGCCCCCCCATAATGCTACCCCTCCTTCTCCCTCTTCCCTGTGGCCTCTCCCACCCCCCTGCCACAGGCACAGCGCCCGCAGCGTCTCAGGAAACACAACATATGCTGTCATGAATGTGAAAATGTGGCCTCTTCATTCATGGCCCTGCTGGCCCCTGGGAGTGAAGGAAGGTCAAGTGGGAAAAATTACCATCCCCTTTCCAATCTGATCTAAGTCCCCATGAGAGGTAGGGAAGGGAAAATAGATTTTCCCTATGATGAGAGGGAAGGAGAACTCTGAGATCAGCTCTTCCATTTCCCTCACCACCTGCAAATGCTGGGGCAAAAGCAAAGAGCCCAGAGTAGAAACCTAGTTTCTTTCAGTATTTCTCACTTTTATCAGGCATGGGGATGGGGAAGGGTGAAGGGTGGAGGGTGAAGGGGAAGGAGATAGGGGCCTGACAGATCATTCCCTTGTATGGATGGGAGAAGGGTTTCCAGGAGTAATGGCTTACTAGCAAGCAGGTTTGGGATATTCTACAGAAGCCTTCTTCCCTGTGCCTGGGCACTTCCTCTAAGATATTGCTGGGTGTGTCTCTTTCCAGAGGGTGAGAAATGGCTAAATTGTTAGCAACTCCTTTAAGGATAGAGGGGATTGGGTGGTAGTGGAAAATCCAGTTGGCTTTAAACTTGGGTTTTCCCTTCATCCTTGGTGAGCAGAGAGCACCTAAATTTAGATATAGGCCCACGCCCTACATTCACTTCATCTTCCTTTCTTTGTCCTTTGGGTCTATAGGTGAAAATCACAAGAATGAACCAGATTGGGAAGGAGGGGAGTAGATAGGGAGATACTTGGGGGAATCAAGAAACTTGAACATAAGCTTCCTTAAGCAGTCAGGGTGTGCCTTTTTTTCTTGGACTGTGTTTTGTTGTTGTTCTGTTTTCCTAGCCTTGGGGGGCAGCGCCGATCTGTCCCTCCTCTACCCGTCTCTTTCACAGAATAAGGGAGCCAAGGAATGGGCATACAGGAGGCACTTGTGGATTCTTTGTTGATGGAGCAACATCCAGGAGCAAGACCAGATCAGAGGGAAGACTGGACAGAGGCCTAGAGTGGAAAAACTCAGGACCCCTGCCTTCTCTGTCCTATTTTCCCCTAAACACATTCCTTCCTACCCCTGATTATGATGTTCCTTCTCCCTCATCCCCCTTTTTTCATCCTGCTGAGGAAGCGAGATACTCTGAATGGGAACTGTGGTCTGATTCAGAGCATTCAGCTTTCTAAGCAAAAGGCCTTGTCCAGCTGAAACACCAACTCGGCACCTCCAGTCCAATTTTCTGAGTCTCCAAGCACTTTACTGATTTTAACTAGCCCTCCCCCACTGATACTCACCGCCCCCTCCAGCCCCAGCCCCTGAAATCTGCCGCCTGGGCACCATCCCAGCCTCTCCTGGTGTGTTTTCTCTGTTTCATTATCTGCTCGGGGCACAAGGGACGCCAGCACCAAAATTAAAACAATAACTAAGCCAGAAGTGGACCCAGCGGCCCCTTCGCCCCTCACCCCGGCCAAGAAGCCCACAGATGCATCTAGAAAGGAGAAGGGGGAGTGACCAGGGCCCCCAACATGCCAGGGCACCTCATTAACCCTTTGTCCCTTGTAAAATAACTAGAACTTTCTTGGGTGGAGTCCTCCTAGACAGAGTTAGTGTGCCTATCTGATAAGGGTTTCAGGGGCATTGTGAGGGCTCAGTCTCAAAGTGCAGGGACCTCAGTCCCATAGTTGTTGCTTAGTCATTGGATAATTTAAAATGTATATCTAAATACATTGGGGCATGGGAACCCAGTTTATAGGGATACCTAGGCCCCCAGAGGATGTTCTTATAATTCTTAACATGGCCCAGACTATCCCTATATACTTCCACTTCCTAGGACACACTCATGGAGAAAGAGCCATGAAAGGACATATGTCTTCCTGCTTTTCTAGAGCAAGTTAGAAAGGGGCAGTGAGATCATAGATGATGGGATGAGCTTGGCTAGGGCGGAGTCGGGCAGCTTCAAAGCCACCCCTCTAACACTTCTGTGCCCCTTGGGAGGGAGCCTATGAGCAGGGTCTTGATATTTTTGACTGTCAGTGAATGTCTCACTCTCTGATCCTCCAGTCTAATGTTTTTATGGTTTGTAGATTGGGCCTTGCTGGCATGGCAAGGGACAATAATCCATTAGTTATTACTGTGCCCTCTTTTCTCCTTCCCAAAACTGCTCTGGATTTGAGGATAGAGTGGGGGGAGGGAGATAACCAATAAAACTCCTGGGGCCGATATTTGCTTCTTTCAGAGACAAGACAAGGGAGGGACCGAAGGGCATGTATGAGTCTGTTTATGTTTCCCTTCTCCTTCTGGATCCAAACAGCCTCCCAAGCAGAGGCTCTCCCTGGTCTGATAGCTATGGTTGCATTTGTAATCTGAGGCATTGATCCAACCCATCTATAGCTGATTGTTTTCACACGTGACTGTCACATTCCTTTAATTTCCATCCAGCTTTGAGGTTTGCATGACAAGATACGGCCTCAGCGGGAAGAGGTCACTCACCTCTGACCAGGATATAATTGGAAAAAGAAGGTCATTGCCAGCTCTGCTTCTGACAGATCAGCTCCCCTTCCATTTGTCTTAAGAGCTGTGTGACTGTACCCCCCTCCAGTGCACAATGAATGTACATACAATGACATCCACAGGAGGACACAAAGCATAATGGTGTATACACACACAATGACACCCACACAAGGATAGGACACTGGATGATCTAACTGTCGACACATAGATACGATACTCCCACACACGGACAAAGACACACAAGAGTAACATACACAATGACAAGCAAAACACTGACATATATACACAATAACAGTGACACAATGATGTACACCCACACAGGAACACACATAATGAGACATATACAAAATGACACATATAGACAAAGCACACACAATGTTAGGCAATTTGTCATACTCATAGCAGATACGGGGTAAGTATTCTGTGATGTTCCTAATAATGAATGACATACATAATAATGACTTGCACACAAAATGACATGTAGATACAATGATACAGACACAAAATGACACAAGTTCAGCATAACAATAGCTAACATTTATATATGATACTTTACAGAAGTTGTTCCCCCCAGAAGTCCTTGTGAGGTTGGTTTTTATCTTCTACGTACAGATGAGGAAACTGAGGTTCAGAGGGGGAGGGAAGAAGGCTTGCCAAACTGACGGGACTATAAATGTCAGGGCCAAGGTTCAAATCTAGCTCTCCTTGGCTCTCCTTCCAGATCTCTTCACCCTGTCTCAAATGGTCCTCACAGATCCACCTACGTTTACACTAATTCGCATTCACACACTTGTGTACATGCAGACCTTGCCCTTTTGCAACTTAAAGAATATTCCCTTCCCTTCTTCCATCCCCACTCATGAAGTAAAGTCGGAGGAGAGAGACTTGGCCCTCGCTATTAGGGGACGAAAGGTTTGGAGCGGTTACAGCAGCTTCCTGCCTGAAAGCACAGCCCCCTCCCTGGGATTTGGTCCCAGTCACGGTCATCTTCAAGGGTGCGGACTGAGATCGAGGTGGAGGGGGAACGGTGGGAAGCACGGGGTGGATGACGGCCTCGACGGGACCAGTGAGAGCCCGCTCTGGGCCCGGTGCCTCAGTTTCCCTGTCCCAGGCACTTTGGCCCCTTCTACCGGGGCGGAGTGGGGAGGAGGGTGGGAGTCGGGGAGGAGCACCTGCCGAGGCACCCCTGGTTGTCTGCCCCTTCCTTCCATCTCACGGCGCTCGGGTCTGTGCCGGGGCCGGGTGAAGTGAGGGCAGGGGAGTCTTGTGTTCCACTTTCTTCCTCTGTCTCCTTGTCCAGCGCAGGGGCCCAAAGGACCCGGAGACCCGCTCTTCTGCCACCTCCGCCAAGGAGGCGCCGGGATCCGTGGCCAGAGGACGGGGCCGGGCCGCCCCCCTAGTGGTGGGAAGCAGTTCGGACTGGGCAGAGGCTGTTGCGGTTCTCCCGGGCGGGATGGGAGCGAAGCGGTCACGGCAGGGTCAAACCTACCCTGCTCCTAGCTCCTCGCCTCCCGCCCGCCAGCTCCGCAGAAAGCAGGAGATGCCCGAAGGATGCCTGGGCCGTCTGCCCTGTCCCAGATGCTCAGCTCTCTCAGTATCGATCTGCCCTTAGCCGAAGATGCCCTCACGCGCCCTCCGTCCCTCCTCTAGTCTCCGATCCCTCCCCGGGGACCCGGGGACAGCGACCGGGGCTCCGGCGTCCCACCCCCAGCCCCGCGCGCTCGGCGCGGGAGCCTCGCCAGCGCCAAGGACAATAACCCAAAGTAATTAAAGCCGGACGGGACTCGGCGTCGGGGCCGGGCGGAGGTCCCAGCAGGCGGGCGCGCGCTGCCGGCAGCCGCCCTGCCTCGGAAGCCCCCTCTCCGCGCCTCGGGAGCGCTGGGCTTGAGCCGCGCCTGTCCTATAAATCCACACATAATTCTCGCCTTTCCTGTTCAACTCAAGAAAATGAACGTGTTCGGCTGTTTCTGGGAACCCGGCGGAGGGACCGCTCTAAATTCACCTCTGATTGAGGCTGGGCTGGAAATCATTCGGCTCGCGCGCCCACTCCACCGGCACCCGCCGAGGGGGGGGTGAAGGGGGGACGGATGGGGGAGGGGGGACAGCTTGGGCGCGCGCGCGCGCGCGCGGGAGCCCACACCGGGCCGCGCGCTCCCACGAAGGCAGGCGCGGGTATATAAATATCTCCGGCTCTCCCCAACGCGGGGCAGATTTATTCCGCTGCCAAGCCTGCAGAAAATTGACTTGTTCATGGAGGCGGCTGTTGACACATCACCGGGGGGAGGGTTAGGGGAGAAGCAGCGGCGCCGGCGCCTCCATTATACGATAATGTAATCAGCAGTGTGCGAAATGACTGCGCGCAAAATAGCATCGCTGACATTTATATTAGAGGATATTGATGGCAGGAGCTGTGACCGCATCACTCTGCCGCCCGTTTCCCCGGATTGACACAGGAGCCTCTTGTTGGCTCTCTCTCTCTCTCTCTCTCTCTCTCTCTCTCTCTCTCTCTCTCTCTCTCTCTCTCTCTCTCTCACACACTTTTCTTTTCCTTTTCTTTTCTTTCCCTACCTCCTATCGGCTCAGCCTTTGGTTTCTGTCTTTCTTTTTTCTCTTCTTCCCTCAGTGCCCTTCTTGTCTTTCTTTCTTTCATTATTATCTTCCCTCTTCATTCATCCTGCAAATGTTTATGGAGTGCTTTCTAGACAGATGACATCGTGCCTCTATCCACTCCCTTTCCTTTCCCTGTCCTTCTCTCTCCCTCCCTCCTCCCTGTACCCGTCGCCTTCCTCCCTCTCTCTTTCCCTTCTCCCTCTCCTTCTTCTCCCTCTTCCCTCCCCTCCTCCCCCTCCCCGGCTCAGTAGCTTTGCTGCTGTCACTGCAGATAGATAATTGAAAAATGGGCCTCCCCTTTGCAGCCAGCAGGAGTAGTTCAGGCAGTTACCGCCGGGGTTACCTACTCCATCTCAGGCCTCGTCTCCAAAAGAGATTCCGAGGAAATTGGATTTTCTATGGATGTTTTATTCGGGCAGAGGCTTTAGTACATATAAATACAGGCGAGGAGGCCGAGGAGGCAGGGAGGAGGAGAGCCAGGCTGAGTGAGGAGCGTGCAGCTTGCTACCCAGACAGCTTAAGGAAGACAGGCTGTGAGGTAGGCAGGCCGGCTAGTGCTCATCTGGAGATCAATGCTTTTTGGTCTATGATTTCTCTCTCATCATCAGGAGTTGAAAAGGTTAACTGGGCCTTTGAAAACCTGCCTTAGGCGTGGAAAGTGTTGCAAAGAGAGGAGGGAAGTGGAAGGAAAGGAGAGGGAAAAGAAAGGAGGAGGGAGAACAATATAGATAAAATGTGTTACAAAGGAATTGGGACTCCAAAGCCAGAGCTCTGGTCCTTAGCAGGTTGAGAGCATATGGGGCATAAAGAGAATGGGATGGAATAAAGTATAAAAAGAATAGTAAAAGAGAATAAAGCAAAAATAGAAAGAGAAGTGGGGGACAGAGAAGATGGGGGCAAAGAGATCAGGAGGTGGGAGGACAGAGGATGGGTAATAGAGAACAAGAATAGGAACTGAGAGGATAAGAAAGAGTGAAAGGAGACACAAGTTAAGAACAGATGGGATAAAATTGATGAATGAGAGGTGATAGGAACAGAAGTGGTGGTGGGGAGGCAGGGAATTGTAGCAGAGGTTATAGGTAGGATCGTTAACATAGAAAGTCCTGCACAGTCCCCATTCAAGCAACTCCTGAAGCACCTTTATTCCCATCCTTTATTTTCACGTTGTCCTTGACCTGATTTCTGGTATATAGTAGGAAGAGAACTCCATTTGGAGACAGAACTTCAGTCTGAAAACAAGGTTACCTGTATGTGTAATCTTGACAAATCACTTCTGTGAGCCTCAGTTTCCTCAGTCTTGAAAAGGAAAGGACTGGACTAGCTGATCTCTGTAGTTCCTTCTGGCTACAATCTGGGATCTTTTTCTCAGCTTTGAGAGAGTCCCTGATAGGACCTGGATAAAGCAAGTACACTCTTACTCAGAACATTGCCAAGAAGCCCACATTTCAAGTTGGGAGCCATTCATACTTACTAGGTTTTAGAATCCTTTTTTGTAAGTTAGAGACAATAGTAGTTACCTCACAAGAAGGAAGGAAAGAAAGAAGGGAGAGAAAAGGGGAGAGGGAGAGAAAGAGGAAAGGAAGGAAGGAAAGAAAGAGGGAGAGAGAGAGGAAGGAAGCAAAGAAGGAAGGAAGAGGGAAATGGAGACAAAACAAGGGCAATTATCTATTTAGGAAGTACCTTTATTGTACTGGGGAAAAGGATCACACAGCTAGGAAGTGTTAAGATTTGAACTCAGGCCTTCCTGAATTCAGGGCTGGTGCTCTATCTACTGCACCACCTAGCTACCCTGCTCTTAGGAATATTTAAACTTCCTTCACTTTGATAGTGATCTATCTCTATGTGTATGTGTGTGTGTGTGTGTATATATATATATAGATACATATAGATACATGCATAATATCTATATGTATATATATCAATTGGTCTTGTAAATCTGTATTGATAGGATCCTGAAAATCATTTTCCTGGAAGTAACTAATAGAATCTAAGAAACTAATTGGGACTGAGTCATGAAGGCCTGATGCCAAACTGCTATTCCTAAGGCAAAGGCCTGATGACCTTACTCATTTGTTCAAGAAACTTCAATGGCTCCCCAATGCCATGAGGACATAAGTACAAATTCCTCCGTCTGGCATTTCAAACCCTTCACAATCGGATTCCAGTCATAATATTGAAGCTGACTTCATAATACTCACCCTCCATAGTGCAGCCTGGTTGGTCTACTTGCCATTCTTTGTTTACTTCTGCCTTGGTATAGACTGTCTGCCATACCTCAAGGATTATCTCTACTTTTTAGAACCTTAGCTCCCATCATGGCTCAGTTTAAGTTGAAGTTCTTTCAAAAGGGAGTTGTTAACACCCTATCCTCAACTCACTATTCTATTTTGTATTTACTTGGAGAAAATGCTATCCCTCTCTTGTAGGATGTAAGCTCCTTGGGGGGCAGGGACTCTTGTCATTTTTGTGTTAGTATCCTCAAAACCTAACACCATGTATGTCTTATAGTAGGTTTTTAATAGGTGCTTATTGATTGATTGATTAGGCATTAGATTTATGACCTGCAAAGGGAGAACTGGGGTTTTCCTAAGACAGAGAAGAGGGAGAGAGAGAGGAAGGGATATGAGCTTTCAAACAGGAAAAGAAAGAACCTGCCCCTGACAAGAGGAGGGAGCTTCAGTGACAGTGATATGAGAGCTTGAGGGGAAAATGACATCACCACTGAGGCCATATGTCCACTAGAGAGACTAGCCCCAGATTCTAGCTGAGAACCGCAAATGAAATGGACAGTTAGTGAACATGCTTCATACAAACCAAGCCAGACAGAGAGAAATGGGTCAAGAACAAGGATAGGATTGTAGAGCTCACAGGGGCCACAGCTCTCAGCAGAGCACTATGAAGAAGACTGCTGCCAAGTCACCACAGAACAGCCTAAAATCAGGGGAGATTCGGGGCCAGAGAGAAACACATGCAGTATAGAAAATGCAGTTCAGCAGAGATGAGCTTGGATGAAATTCAAAGGAAAGACAGGTTCTTTAATGCACCAGAGATCTTCCTAGACCCGACAATGCTGCCAATTCAAACACAACCAAGGCTAAAAGCAGATTCTTTTCATTAAGCCTCCATTTAGGTCTGAAGGTAGGGAAAGGAACTTGGGGTTTGATAGCTCTATAAACTATCTCATCAATTCCAGCAATAGCTTGCATTGAATTGTTAAAATCTTACGCCTTGTAAACTCTTCTGTTTTCATATTTTACCTTTGTGTGAGTATATATATAAATATATGCATGTGTATATAAATACATATTCCTATATACACGTACACATATGCCCATGTGCACACACATATATAAATATATATGTAAAGAGCACAAGATCTTGGATTTAGAAAATTCTAGGCTCTTCTACTAATTAATCCTATGTGACTTTGAACATCTTTTTCTTGCTCTGAATTTGTTTTTTCATCTGCAAAACAGGGATATCTATCTTACCTCCTTTGAGGGTTGTGAAGAAAACACTTGGTAAGCTGTAACATGTTATATAAATACAAAGGAAGATACCGTATCAGACAAGCACCAGAGCAATTCTAGATCAAGGGTGGATAGGAAGTGAAGAAGATGATTAGGAAGATAAGTTTTGAAGATGCAGCTAGGTTCAATGGACTGAATAGATACTTACTACCCCAGATACTTAACTACCTGTGTGATCCTGGGCAAGTCATTTAACTCTAGATCTTCACCTATAAAATGAGCTGGAGAAGGAAGTGACATACCATTCCAGTATCTTTTCCAAGAAAACCCCCAAAATAGTTTGAAATGACTGAATAATAATAACAATTGAAGATGGGATTTTCTCTTCTATTCCAGCTTCAGGAAGGAGATGGTCTTGGCCAATTCTATTTGCATACTTTATCCCATTTACTCTTATCTCCTCCAGAAGTTTGTCTTTTTCATCATTTTTTTTTCTTTTCTAATCTTCAATTTTTCTTTATCTAGCTGACTTCTTTTCTATTTCCTACAAATAGACTCATATTGAATTGAGTGTAAACTGTTTGCACTATTGTCTTTCTACCCAGGTTACTTTTACCTTCTGAATCCAATTCTTACTGTGCAACAAGAAATTCAGTTTTACACACATATATTGTATCTAGGATGTACTGTAACACATTTAACATGTATGGGATTGTTTGACATCTAGGGGAGAGGGGAGAGGGAAGGAGGGGAAAATTCGGAAAAGGAGTGAGTGCAAGGGATAATGTAAAAAAATTACCCATGCATATGTACTGTCAAAAAATTATAATTATAAAATTAATTAAAAAAAAACAAAAACAAATAGACCCATATTTCCCCCTCCCTTAAAAAATTATCCCGTTAAGCTATTGTCTTGTATCTTTCTTCCTTTTCATTACTCCATGGCTAGGGAAAAAAAATGCTCTCTGCATGATTTGCCTCCATTTTCTTATGTTCCATTCATTTTTTTTTGGTTCCTTGCAATCTGACTTTTGACATCATTATTGGAATGAAACCACCCTTTCCAAAAATCTCTTAACTGCTAAATCCCATGACCTTTTCTTAGTGCTCTTTCTTCTTGACCTTTCTGTATAATTTAAACTACTGACCACTTCCTTCTGTTAAACACTTTCCTCATTGAGTTTTCTAAATATTGCTTTCTTGATTTTCCTCTAAAACATCTCTGACTATTTCTTCTTAGTCTTTGCTGGATCATTATCCAAAGGTGGGTGAACAGAAGATGTCTGTTGGCCCCTTCTCTTTCTCTTTTCTCTCCCTTGATGGTCTCATCACTTCCACTGGATTGATTTATCTTCTTTATGCTGATAACTTACAAAACTACACATGTAATCTTCTTTCTCCTGAGTTGAGAGCCTACATTGTGTTTTTAACAGCTTTTTGTTTTTTCCAAATACATGCAAAGATAGTTTTCAGCATTCACCTTTGCAAAACCTTGATTTCCAAATTTTTCTCCTTCCCTCCCTTCCCATGTCCCACCTCCTCTAGACAGCAAGCTATCTGATATAACGAGCTTACATTTTTAATCCCCTCTGGAATGTGTCAGTCTGGGTGTCCCATGGATATTTCAAACTCAATATTTTCCCATCAGAATTCATTATCTTTCCCACAAGCCCCAGTCCTCTTCTTAGGTTTCCTCAAGTTCCTTAAGTTTCTGTTAATGGTGCCACCATTTTCCTGATCTCTCAGGTTGGTAAGCTGAGTGTTAGTTACTCCTAATTCTTGACTGTCTCTTGTTCCCTCAAGATATTACATTTCTGATGCTCCTTTTCCAGAATGAAGAACAAACAACAAAAACATATCCAGCCATCTACCAAATCTTATTAGTTCTATCTCCATAGCAATTCTCCCATCTGTACCCATCTCCACTTATACCCTTCAGGGCTTCCTGTCCTTTCACCTAGACTATTTCTTTTTTTTTTTTTTTTTTTTTTTTCTTTTTTTTTTTATTCACCTAGACTATTTCAATAATTTCTTCACTTATCTCCCTGCCTCAGGTCTCTTTCCTCTCCCATCCAACCTGCACATAGAAATCAAATTGAAATGACTAAAGCATTGGTCTGACTTGCAGTTTTGTTTTGCTCCTGCTCAAGAAACTTCAATGATTCCCTATTCCCTCTAGGATAAAATAGAAATAAAGTCTTCCTTTTAGCATTTAAAGCGTCTCATAAATCGGTACCAAGAGCCTTCTTTCTCTTTCTACACCGATTTCATATTGCTCATTGCTCATTCTACATTCTGGTCAAAGTAGTCTGCTTACTGTACTCCATACAAGACATTTCATCTCTGGCCCCTATACTTTTGCACAAGCTGTTCCCATGCCTGGCATGTTCTCTCTCCTCACCTTCACTTCATAGAAACTTCAGCACCCTTCTAGTCTGATCTGTATCTACAAGATCTTTTCTGTTCCCCCCCCCATTGATGTTCTCTCACCTCAAAAATTACTTTATATTTGCTTAGTAAACATTTTTATTTACTTATATGTGTATATGCTGGTTCTTCTTAGTAGAATATTAGCTCCGATGGAACGACTATTATTTATTCCTAGTGCCTGACATATAGCATATTGCTGGTAAATCTTGAATTGAATTGGAGTGGGCTCTGAGAAAGAGCTAATGTGGCTGACGATTGAAGGGTGAGTACCTTAAATATACTTCACCTCTCTATAACCATCAAAGTCTCAGGATTCCATTGACTCCTAAGCTGACTATCATTGGGGACCAAGGACTCATTATCTTCACTGATAAAACATGTCTACTCCCCATATTCTGCTCCTCTTGCTCAGGGATGCTTATCAAGTCATCATTACCATTGTTACTGTGAAGGATAGAAAAACCTACTACTTTAGTGTTCTATTCAGAATTCTAATTGTAGGCTAGATGAAGTTCCTTTCTCTGGTCACCATTATTGATTTCTTATATACATCCATGTCATCCCCATACCCTAAGCACTCCACATGACCTATAAGACCCTCATTCTTTTGTTAATATCTGCTGTTCAAGAATCTGTTGAATGCAGGGAGGGGGGGAAATCTTAGTAGCAACTTTTTATTAAATTTAGTATCTATGCTATGTAAACAATTTATATATATATATATATGTTTAGAGAAAGATACAAAGAGAGGGGAAGAGAGAGAGAGAGAGAAAGAGAGAGAGAGATGACCCAAATTGATTCCCCAGTAGAGAAGTCAAAGCATATGAACAATAAAGTCTCAAAAGAAGAATTTCAAACTATTAATAATTATGAAAAATAATTATCCAAATCACTGATAATAAAAGAAGCATACATCAAAACATTTCTGAAGTTTCATCTATACCCTGCAACTTTGCAAAGATGAGAATAATCAATGATGAAAGGATTGTGGAAAGATACTCACACACAATTGCATTATTGGTGGAATTGCAAACTTATACATCCATTTTGAAAAGCAAGCTGTTATTATGCAAATTAAATAACTAAAATACCTGTAATTTCTGACACAGAAATTACATTATTTATAACCTAAAAAGGCCATTGATAAGAAGTAAGTCCTTACATACAGTAAAACTATTTATAGCAACACTTTTTGTGATAGAAAAGAATTGGGAACAAAGCAGATGCCTATCAATTGGGGAATGGCTAAAGAAAATTGTGGTATACTAATGTTATGGAATATTATTGTTCTGTTAGAAATTATTAACATGATGAACATAGAGGACAATAAGAAGATATATATGAACTGAAGAAGAGTGAAATAAAGAGATCTAAGAAAACAATGTGCACAATGACTATAACAATATCAATGGGGAAAACAACCACAAAGAAAATTTTAAAAGTGAATGTTGCAAAATTACAAAGAAAAATCATGACTGGGGGGGGGGGAAGAGATATGAGAAGACATAACCAACCTTTTGCAGAGGTAAGAAGTCTACAAATGTTGCATACTACACATATTTTCAGATTTTAAAAAATATATTGATTATTTATGTTTTTTCTCCCTTTTTGGTTCTTAAAATATTTTTTTATATGCAATGGCTCTTGGAGAAGAAAGAGAGGAATATTGGGGAAGTTAGACTTCAATAAAACTTATTTTGAAAAAAATCTGATCTTCATATTATACCTAGTTCCTTCTTGTTAAGGAATTTGCTTTGTGTGTGTGTATGTATAATATAATATAATATTATATATATTTCATTTTCTATTTACATACTGCCCATCTCCCAAAAGACTGTAAATTCATTAAAGGTAGGGAGTATTTCATTTTTGTCTTTGAATCCTATCACCTAACACATTGCCTGTGCTAATTAACATAGTCAGTTTTTAACAAATGTTTGTTAAATTGAATTAAATTGTGTTGCATTGAATTCTGAACCACAGATAAAATTCTGAACTCAGGATGAAGTATACCTAACGAGAAAAATGTAGATATTTGGAATGTTTGTAAATCTATCTCAAAAGGCTTTAAACTGAAAATGAGAGAGAGGAATAAAAACCACCTCTGTACATTCACCAACCTAGAAACGATAGAAAGTATCTATAACATAGGAAAAAGAATAGTAGCTGACTCTCCCCTTCCTCTTGGAAGAGAATTGGGAGACAGTATGAGTGAAATGTTGCTTACCCTTTCAAATATCACTAAATCAGTTGTTTTTTGCTTAACTGTTTTTCTTCATTAGAAAGGAGGGTTCAGTTCTTTGCAGGCAGATTCAATTCTTTGATAAATAGAAGAAATATTTCAAAAGTGATTGTAATTTAAAAGAAAGTAATCAATCTTACTTTAAAAAAAGGGAGCAGTTTAGACCTCCCCAAAAGTTTATAGAGGATAAGGAGCAAGAGTGTAAAACATATGACCACAAAGATCTATAGAAAAATACACAAAGTATAGATACCCAGCAAAATGAAGTAGTAGAACTAATGTAAGGAGATAAATCTTACTATAAGCACCATGAAATGTTAGGCAGTACATAAGGTCAGTAAAAAGGGAGGAGAATTTATTGGAGATGGGATCAAGGTTATACATAGTGGGCTTGGGCTTGGCAAAAGAAAGGGCAACCTTTTCATTTGAGCTTAGAATACAGGAAAAGATAATGGAGGAAGCTGTCTGAATAACATGAGTTGAGGAAGAGAGGCGAAGGAGTGTGTCTCCTTTAATGATCATAACTTTTTTGAGATGAAATATGAGGATAGTTCCTTAGCTGAAAAGATATGCAATAGGAGGTTTGATAAGAGATGAGAAAGATAGAAATAGTCATTGTGGAGAATGGTGAATCAAATTAGAGAAGATTGTCTTGAAATTGATAGGTGAGTTATTTCAGTCTTATCCAATTCTTTATGACCCCATTTTCTTGGCAAAGACATTGTACTGCTTTGTCACTCTTTCTCCAGCTCATTTTACAAATGAAGAAACTGGGAAAAGTGACTTGTTAAGGGTCACAAAGCTAACAAGTGTTTTAGGCCAGATTTGAACTCAGAAGGATAGTTTTCCTGACTCCAGGACAGGAATTCTACCCACTTTGCCACCTAGCTACCTGCAGTTGAGATTAGGTAATATAAATGTGTAGTTGATGTTGTCAGCTTGGTTTTATGATTTTTCTCCAGCAGCATCTGAATAGAAACAAAGGAGCTGATGGTGGGAATAATCCAGGGTTAGGGTACCAAGGGGTAAATAAGGTAATAGCCTCCTAATTGCTATCCCTGTTTTCTTTCTCCTCTCCTTTCCAATCCATTGTCCACAGAATTGCCAAAACAATCTTCCTAAAAGCGTAGGTATAACCATATCATTCCCCTGCTCAGTAATCTTCAGTGATTCCTTATTGCCTCTGGAATAAAATTTAAACTTCTCAGCCTGGCATGTAGAACCCTTCACAGTGTGATTCCAGCCTGCATTTCCAGAGTTCTTGTATATTCCTCTCTTTCAATGACTCTATGTTCCAGCCAAAGTGGCGTACTTTCTATTTCCTAAAATGTATTTCATCTTCTGACATCTGCCTTGGCCTCCACTCTTGGAATACACTCCCTTCTTACCTCTTTCTCTCAGAATTTTTAGCTATCAAAGCTCACCTAAGTCTTACCACCTCACATAGAAAGCCCTTCTAGATTTTCCCTAGTTTCCAATGTTCTTTCCTTCCTCAAATGCTATTGTATTTATTTCTGTTTAAATGTTATATTCCCCAACAGAATTGTAACTTTTTTATTTTTATATCTTCATGATGTAGCTTAGAACCTTGTGTCTAATTATTATATTTAAGAGATGACTGCTCATTTTTGGATACGAAGGTGGTGACAATGGTGCCTGACACCTCCCTGAACATCTGTAGAGTCAGGGAGCTTTGGGTGGGATAAAAAGGGTATGGACCCTAGTGCAAGAGAATGGAGCTAACTTGGAAACTCATTCCCCTTCTTCCCATGGTCATTCCCTGACAAGGAACTCTATGTCTTGTACAAGCACATTCCCCAGATGCTAAGTCTAGTCCCTGCCTCTTTTAGCAGTGACACATTGATCTTTGTCTGAGTCTCAGTGAATCACAGCCTGCAAAACACTGTTCAGCTTTTAGCTCTGTCATTTATCATCTAGATGATAATCCAGATAGATAATCTAGATGAGCAAATCATATGACATTTTAGAGGTCCAGCTTCCTCAACTGCAAAATGAAGGAGCCGGACTAGATAATCTTTATTACTCTTTTGTTTATATGAATTATTTATTGTCCCTTTGGGTAGTAACAATGTATGAATCAGCCGAGGATCCCTGGAGCACTGCCTTCTGGGAGTTGTAGTTCTCGAGTTATATTGTTTTTCCCCCCCCTTTTCCCTCCCCTCCCCCCCAACTCTTGGCAGCTACCCCACACTCTCCTTCCCCACCTCAATTCCCCAGAGTCCTCTCTGATCAGAATCCCTATCTCATCCAAGCTAGCAACAAAATAATCATAGTATCTGGAATGGAAGGCTAGTAGAGACTTTAGAGATTATGTATTTTAATCCCCTCATTCAAAAGATGAGGTCACTGAAACCAGCAGCCTATTTAAGGTCATAAAGATATTAAGTAGCATAGCAGGTGTATTTGAAGCAGGAATTCTAGTTCCAAATAAGTATTCTTCCAGTGAACCACATAGTATCTATTTCTTACTCTGCCTTCCATCTATCTCCCCTCCTAACAGTGTTAACTTGCTTGGAGTTAATAGAACTACAGCATAGGGGAAAGACCACCGACTTGGGGGTCAGAGGACCCACTCCTAGTTCTGGCTCTGCCGGTAACTCTCCATGTGGCTTTGGATGAGTAACTTTTCCTTTCTAAGCCACTATTCCCCCATCTGTAAAATGAGAAGTTTAGGCTAAATAATTTCTAAATTTCCTTCCAGTTCAGATAGTTTATGAAACTTTTAATAAAATTATCTTTTTAAAAATCTTCATGTATCTTGTGTTTTTTGTCAGTGGGAATTGAGTAGGTGGATCCCTATCTCATCCAAGCTGGCAACAAGAGCATGGGGAGCCTGAAGCAGAGAGCCAGCTAACTTAGTTTAATATAACCACCTTCTTCCTGGGCAATCTATCACAAGGAATTGCTGATGGGGCCTCCTGGGGATAGGGAAAGGGAAAAATGAAGACCCCTAAACTCAACTTTTTTCCAATTAGAGATTGTAGATCAGGGAGGGATAACTTTAGGGTGGGAAAGATATCTCATGAGCAGGGAGCAAGAGAGTAGTGATTATTAGGGTCCAGGATTAAATGAGGAAGAAAGACATGAAATAGATTGCTTTAGAAGGGAGTTCTCATAATTGAAATGGGGAGGTGCTCTTTGTACCCTTTTCACAGAAAATGGGAAAGAGTTTTATTTCATCTTACCCTCTGATCCCAGACCTTCCGCTTTATTTATTTCATTTTTATTTATAGCATCTATAATCAGGAGGGATGGCATCTGCATTGGACACAGTGGTTTATATGACTATAAACTTGCAAAGGGCAACCAGAGTTGGCAAAGGATTGATAAATACCAGAGACAAGCCTGCCAAGGTCAAAATGCCCACCCCAACCCCAGAATTGTCCTTCCCTTTGTTGCTGGAATGGATTATCCTTCTTACCCTGGGGGTAGGAGGAGACACAAAGGTCCTGCCACTGGATCCAGGAGAAAAATTAATCTGAGAGTTGCTTCTTGAACTTGAGGTCAATCTATAGATTCTTCCTTGCCTTGGATCTCAGGCTCTGTCCAATTAGCAATTTGGAACTGAGCAAAAAGGGACAATTTTTCTGTTGTGGGTCAGAGGAGTGGTCACTCCCAGAGCCCAGTAGGGAGTAAAGAAGGAGGACCAGAAGCTAGGATGCCTCAAAAGACAAGCAGATAGATCTTGGTTCCTCGGGTTGGAAGGGTGCCAGAGATAGACTAAGAAAAAACAAGTGTGGACATAATCTGCGAGAGTTTGCAGGGTATTTCTGCAATGGTCATGGGGATGCATGAAGGAGGAAAGGGGAAATAAGCTATTGCAGGAGCTTGTGGCTTAAGATTGTTAGGAAAAAACAGTAACAGAAAGAAAAGGGTATAGTGACTCTGAAAGGAGGAATTCCATGTTAGTGTTGGAAAGACTTGATGATACTAATCCAACCCCTTTATTTCACAGATGAAGGAAATGAGGCTTGCCCTTGGACGCAGAGATAATTTGAGAACAGAAGAGGGACTAAGACATGGATGTCTTGACATCTACTTAGTTGAATACGCTACTATGATATTAATTAATTAAGATAAGGAAAAGAAACAGGCAAAACAAAAACAACAACAAAAAAAATCCCTGTCCAGACCAGGCTGAGAGGTATCTTCTTGTCCTTTGCTCTGGTAAAAGAGCTTAGACTAAGTCTAGCCCTGGGGGAAAGGGATAGATGGCACAGGATCAAAAAAAAAAAAAAAAAAAAAAACCCAGGATCAATAATCTGACTACAAGCTGGCTTGTTTATTTTGATAGCAGGGGGAGGAGGATGAAAGAAATATACATCCCTCCTTTCCCCATCTCAATACATACCTGTTTTTCATTAGGTATAACCATGGAACCATAACTAGAAGCCTGACCTGGCAGGTGGGGTAGGGCTGAGGAGAAAATGGTTATGGACCAGCTTCACTCACTAGATATACTTACTAGATGTACACTTAAAAGAGTCTCTGACTAGACATACAAGTTCCTCCCATCTCATCACCAATTCAATTGTCTAGTTCATACCCTACATTTTTCACTGTAAAAGAAAAAAGCTCTTTGGTCAGCTTTAAATTAAAAGCCCTCTGCTTTGATGTCTCTCATTCCTTATGCTCCTTTCATCCTATTCTACATTCTCCTACTTCTTTGCTACCTCACCCTCACTGAGTCATTCCTTCACAATACTCTCTCCTCTATTCCTCTATTGACTTCTCCTTGGTACTTCTGTTATAAATCCTTCTCTAGTATCACCTTCCATACTGCTCTCCTTCCCTTACCTAGCATTTTCACTCAGTTCTAATCTTTCTATTCACCCCTTCCTTAGCCACTTCTCTATGTCCCAGTGATAGCATACAATTGAGTTGGAAGGAACTAAATTCTACCTTTAAAAGTGCTCATCCAGCTTCCCTTGAAGGGACTTGTGAGCTACTGCCTCCAAAAGGAAGCTCATTCTGAGTCTGGATACCCGTAATTATTAGTAAGTTTCCCCCCATCTAGCCAACATCTGCTTTTGACACTTTTCTTTCTATACTACACCCAATAGAACCCTTGGGACCAAACTGAAGAAATAAAATTCCTCTGTAAAATACTTTTTTTTTTAAACTTGAAGGGTTATAAAAATATCTATTATTATTATTTGTACTTGAAGAAAGCTATCATAATCCCCCACCACTAAGTTTTTTTCTGGGGAGGCTAACTATCCCCAGTTCTTTCAAATCCATCCTCTTATGACAGCCACCAGGCCTCTCACCTCCTCTGAGCTTTCCAGGTTGTGAAACCTCTCCCCACAACCATCAGTCCTCTCTTCTCTCAACCCAGTGATCTTTGCAGTTTGGCCAGCAAGAAAGGTTAGGGGAAAACCTTTAGCAGCAACTTTTCCCTTAAGCACACTATCTTCTTGTTTAACTGTCCTTGTTTTGTCTTCCTTCTTGAAGAGGACTAAAGAGATCAGGAGGATGTTATATTGACTAGCATAGGAGAAAGAAGACTCCTCATTGAATCTGTGCACAAAAGGGAAGAGGAGGAATCAGAGAACAGTTGGTACTCCACACCTCTGACACCCTCTCATTGCCTCTTCCTTCATAAGTGACCCAGAAAATGAAATAATGTTCCAAACTAGATCAGATCAACTTTGGGCCAGACTAAGATTAGTCTTGCAGCTTGACCCTAAATGGGTAATTGGGAAGATTGTAATTGGGGGGCAGTGTAGGAATATTGCAGGGAGTGGGGGGAGACCTAGGTGGAGAAAAGAGGGGAAAGATCTGAATTGTTAATAATTCCCAAAGCACAGAGTATAGGACTAAATTTTTTGTTGTGATTTCAAGGTCCTTCTGCTGAATGAGAGATTAATCTCTAGGTAAAATAATACTGGGGGAGGGATGTGGAAAGATCATAGAGGGTCCATTTATTTAACTCCCTTCTGCTAATTCAGCCCTTTGGGGCCAAAGAGGCAAAATAAACACTCAGGGCCTTCTCTCCTCAGAAAACTCACAAATCTTTTTTGGAGAAAGGGAAGCAAAGTGAAGAGGGAGAGGCATTTCAGGAAGGCATTCACAGAACTCCTTGAAGTCAGTTGATTGGTTAGCCCAAGTCTGGGCAGAGACCTGGGGAGGAAAGGAGGGTTAAAAGGCAGGTAGAGCCCAAAATGTCCCCCTCATTTCCCACCCAATGACCACTCAGTCCCTCCATCCCTCAGCCCAAAATGCTTCTTCTGAACAGGCTGTCATAATATCTCATGCAAGGAGCACACAAGGGTAATGCAAAAGTGTGAGTCAACATAAATGAAGGCACTGACCTAGTTTTGCCTAAACATTATACTTCCAGCCTTGGTATAGTGCTATAAACACAATATGCACTTAATAAATGTGTGTTGTTCTGGAATGAAGGACAGGACTGCCCATGATCATGCCTGTAGCCTTCCACAGTCATTAGGAGCAGGAGCAAAGCTCTGCAGAGCTCCCACACAATGGTGATAAGGTAACTAATTTACTTTAAATTGGGTTGTCCTGAACCTGTGTTTAATTATAGAAGCCCCTAATCCTTTCAACCAATCCTCAGTTCTCTTTGTCAGGTACTCTGTGAAGGTAACCAAAACCCCCAATTTTGAACCTATCAGAAAGGAATAGGGACAGAAGAGAAGCCAGCATTCACATCTAGAGATGGGATGTGAGAGATCCCAGGGACAGATTCTGAGCGGATATTCTCTTTATCTACCCACTCCATGACTGAAATTTAGTACCTTATAATCATTCTTTTAATACAGGAGCCATAGATTCTCTATTCCTCTTCTCTTGGACTGGAAAGCACTATGAGGTAAAGTATTTATGAGGAGCAAGGGGAGCAGTCTATCTTGGACTCCCCCACAGTCCAAAGGGACATCTCCAAGTCTTTGGAGTCTGCTTTGATAACCCTAGAACTAAGATGGGAAGTTGGGAGACCAGAAAGGTAGGTCTGAGATATCCTGATCTGAAATACTAGCATAATGAAAGGTATAGGAGAGGGGTGTGGCTGTAAATAGGGAAGGAGGGATGAGGAAAGAGATAAGCAAGATATGGGCATGGAAATGAGCTTAGAGATGTTTTTCTCTGGAAATTTGAAAGAATTGAGGGGGGAATTAGAGATCTGGTTTCAGAAATTGAATTGGAATTGCATAAATAATGATTAATAAAAATAGCTAACATTTATATGGGACAAACTGAGTGGTACAGTGGATGGAGCAATGGGCTTGAAATCAGGAAGGCCTTCATGAGTTAAGAGCAGGCTTCAAACACTACCCATGTGACTTTGAGCAAGTCATTTGACCCTGTTTGTCTCAGTTTCCTCATCTGTAAAAATGAAATCAAGAAGGAAATGGCAAATCACTTCAATACCTTTGCCAAGAAGACCCCAACAAAAGCATTTATACATTAAATTCCCTTAAGGTTTTTAAAGCATGTTTCATTTATCATCTAATTTAATGCTTAAAACAATCTTGTAAGGTAGGTGGTATTATCCCCATTTTACATATAAGAAAACTAAGGCTGAGAGAAATTAAATGAAAGTCTGTAAATTTTTGAGGACAACTTTGAAACCAATAAGTCTTCTTCCTAACCTTTCCAGGTTAGAAACACTGTCTTCCTAGTGAGGGGAGAAAAGAAGACCAGAGAAACCTCTCTTGAATAGTTGCCCTGGAATATACATGGGAAAGGGAATTAGTTTAAGGAAAGTAATAACAAATTTATATAAGGCTTTAAAGTTTATAAAACACTTCCTTCACAATACTCAGACAGATAAGAGCATGAGGATAAGGACTGGTTTTTGGTCTTTCTTTGTATCCCCAGTACTTACCCTAGGTCTCACATCCAGTAGGTGCTTAATAGATGCTTGTTGCCTTGACTTGTTAGGTGGGTGGTTCATATATCCTTCTTTCAGATATAGAAATTTGGGTTTCCAGAGATTAAGTGACTTGTCTGTGATCACAGAATTTAATGGTTAAGAGTCAGGATTTGAACCCACTTATCATCAAGTTAGATGATTAACCATTAAATTAGACAAAGTTATGTCTAAACATGTTTTCTCCTATATAACTCTGACTTTTCAGGGTAGCTAATAGATTGGGTTTGAGTGACTGCAAGAATAATACTTTTGCTTAGAAGTGAAGTAGGTAGAACTGGGCTTGGGCAGAAAGAAACTTATTTCTCAGTAACTAGAAGAGGTTTAAGAGGAGTGAGTGTAGGAGAGGGTAAGGAGGATGAGAAGGAAAGAAAAATGGGAGTGATTGTCCCCCTACCCCTTTATCCGTTTTAACCCTAGCAGGTGAATTATTTAATCTCTATTCAGATTCTGTCCCAGATTCCAATTCCAAACCTGACTTTTGGTATCCGAGATAGAATGAGAATTTCTCTGCCTCAGCATGAGTCAGCCTAGTGACTGTTGTCATTTTGTGGTCGGGGACACCTCCCTAGAACTGAGTCCTTTCCTCAGTGTCTCAGACCTTTAATGCCTGGTGCTTGTTTCCTGACTAAAGCTTAGGTCCCTTGCCTGTCCATTGGGATACCTCAATTGCCTATGTCATTCCAGACTGGATTAACACTAATGGTCTGGAACCCTGCTTCCCCTGTACTATGCATAACCAATACTCTCATTTAATCTTATCTTTCATCAACAGCCTGTCACCAGATTTAAGGCCCCTGACATACTCACCTGTGTTGGGTTTTCCACTTCTTAATCCCACAGGTTTTGTGGACCCAGGGCCCTACTCAGTCATTCACTTCTGGAATCTCTTCCACCTCAGTTCCCCTGCCTGATTCCCACCTCTGCCCCTTAGATTACACATTCCAATTTGGGATTTCTTTTGTTTCTTTCAATTTCCAATTCCTCTCTCCATATGTTTGGGACATTCTTATAAAGACATTTTCCTTTTATCTCCTCCCTCTCTTTTTGTCCTCCTTTCCTGCCTCTGTCTCTACATTTTTAAAGATCTATTTTCCCCCTTTATATGTATGTCTCTATTCTTTCGCTTTCCTCCCCGCCCCCATCCAATCCTCAGGGAGGTTGTGTTTATACGTGTATTTGATCCAAATTTTTTCCTTTATTGCATTTTTTTTTTCCAAGATGCAGATCATAGTCCCTGCCTATTGGGACCACAAATCATGGCTCCCTTTTGGGACAAGAGTGGAAAGAACTGAAGGAACCCAGGCAAGATCACATACTTAGACACTTTGAGATATACTGAAACATGGGGAGAGGGAAGAGATCACTTCTAGAGGAGGGGGCAGATAGGAACACGTCTGTGGGGAGAGGGAAGCAATCTGTGGGGAGAAAGAGGACTTCTGGGGGCACAAGAAGGAACATTTTGGGGAAGGCTGTGGGAATGGAATGAGGATGGTCGAGGAACGACTGAGCTGGGGTGGGGAAGGATGTAACCGCCCGGGGTGTGTAAACGCTGAAATATGGCCCCCTTCCAGCCCCTGATGGGGTGGGCTCCTGCCTGCCCTCATGCACATTCATAACATTCAAATTTATGCCGTAATCTCCTCTCCGCCGCTCCATATGGATGAGCCTTTGATGGGTGTTTCAGTTTATGGGACGCACCCAGCCCGCCGCCAGCCCGCCCGCCCGCCCATCGCCCCCAACCACCGCAAAGACGGCTCCACATAATTGACATCGGCAGATTCTTTCATTATACAAGATTTAGCATCTGCTCCGGATCGCTCGCTCCCCGCTCCCTCCCTCCCTGGCTCGCTCCCTCGCTTCTCGCTATAGATGACTTTTCCCTGCGCTTCCTATTATCAATTCAAATTAGTCCCATTCCCCAGCCAGCCGGGTGACAGTGAGGGAGCGGCAGGCCCGTAATGGCCTCCTCAATTATTCAGGTCCAGTTAGGCCAGGCCAGGGTGGGAGAGCTGGGGTGGGGGGCGAGGAGGGTCGGTATATTGGAATCCCACCACCCCGCCACCTTGGGCCTTGCTCTGTTGTAGGGCATAAAGTGGGGGTAATTGTCTAGGAGTCCCTAGGGGTGGGGAGAAGTGGGAATGGATTAGTGAAAATAGAGAAGAATATCACTGCTGATCTAGGGTCCCGGGGCCTTCTTCCCTCTCTGTCCTGAACCCGCCCACCTGGGTCTCCTAATAGTTGCTGCCTCATTGGGAGCCCAACCCTCCATCCTTCTGTTCTCAGAGAACTTCAGAGTTCCCTGGATATTACCTTCCTCAACCACACAGCCTCTGTTGCCTGTCCTGGACAGAAATAAACTTTCCCCAAGCCCCAGGGATTATGGAGCAGTATGGTCTGGTGTCTGAGAATTCAAGATCAAGATCAAGAAAATGAAAGACAGAGAGAGAAGCAGAAAGAGACAAACATGACTGTCAATGACAGAGAGAGACAGACTGAGGAAGATGGAGAGAGATGCTTCTGTGAATTAGGAAAGAAGTTAAGGAGCCCACATACTCCTTTCTGGGACTAATATTACTGGAAATAGGGAATTGGAGGATGGAGTTTCATTTAGATCTGGGCCACCCACCTGTGTACTACTTGATCTGGTTGACTTTGATCATTACCAATTAGCTTTCAGCAGCTGTCCAGGGACCTCTCAACTCCTCAGAGTTTTGATGCGTTGGTGGCTGGAGTCTACTGGAAGTTAGCAACATTACTAAATAATTCTTCATCTTTTCTTTATCTCTCCTTTCCATAATTCCCAGCTATCTCAAACTACACACACACACACACACACACACACACACTCACACATTTATCTTCTTCTTTGCCTGTCTTATCATCTTCCCCTTAGATCAACCAAACACAGACATAAGGCTCATCATCACCAGCAGCAGTGTGAAACAATGGAAAGAAAGATGGACTTGAAGCCAGAACATAGAGGTTGGGGTCCTGACTTCCATTTAATAGCTAAGGAGTTGAGTTATTCCAGTGGGTGAGATCCCAAAGAGCCCCTCTTGCCACTTCTGCTCAGGTGGAGGCATCATGGCAAAGGGGATAGGATACTGAATCTTGAGTGATTATTTCATTATTTAAGTTGCTTTTCTGTTACTGTCTAGAAGATGCGACTTTTCCTCCCCTCCACTTTGAGTCTTGGATTCCTCATATATAAACTGGGACAGAAGTGAATTAAATTATCTGAAAAGCCTCTTCCAGTTCTAAATCTGATGGTTCTTAGATCCTGAGAGGCCACATCAGAAAGACTGAAAGGGAAGGAGAACATGTGACCAGAACCCATTTTCATTTTCTCTGGGCTCCCTTTCTTTTGGCCCCGGAGTATGGGGAGGCCAAAACAGTGGAAGGTCCAAAAAGAGGAAGAGAAAAAAATAAAAACAACAGCAACAACCATAAAAGAAGTAGCCTAGAATGAGTCTCATCTTTTCAAATGGGAGGGAGATAAAGATATTTGTACAGCGAAGAGGAGATCAAACACCTGTGTTCTGGCATAGCCAAGTGTCCCTTTCCTCTCCTCTCCCCATTACGGTACTTCACATTGTCCAGCTGGGCCAACATTCAATCTCTCTCCCTCTGTTCCACATTCCTATCCTCAACCTGGCCCCCCCAAATTCCTGTTTGGTCACCCTATGATCCCCAACCCCACCCTTCACTAGACTACTCCCCCCAGACTCTCATAAAGCCCCCCTTCCTATAACCAGAGGCGCCGGCCCCAGACCTGCCCAGATCAGTTATCCAGGCCTTAATCCCTAGTAAGGGGGAGGAGTCGGGTAGGGATCAGAGCTGGCATAGGGGCCAACATGTTCCCTCCCAGCGGTGATGGATTACCAAGCGCCTCTCCCACGCTTGGTTTCTCCAGAATCAAAGGATTTCTGCATCTGATCAGATTTACCCAAAGTTACAGACGTGTGGGGCTTTCCTTCCCAAGGCAACAGCTGGAAACAGCCCTAAATATGATTAATTAACACTGTAAAATCTTGGACACAATTAAGATTTATGCCTGGGAGAGTGGGGGTTGGGGATGGATTATAGTTAATGTGACTGGGGCCCAGAAGTGTGAGCAGGGTCCCAGGGCAGATTCTGACCATGAGGGGTTATGGAACAGTTAATAACACAGTATGGTTTTATCTCAAGGATATAGCCCCCACATCCAGCTAGGCCAGAGATGATCCCATTCATTCTTCCACTCCCGAGCCAGTTATCTTATCCCTATCTCTGCCTGTAAATAAGTAGTTTTATATATTTACCCCCAATCCTTTAAGTAATTTAGGATTGGTTCTTGTCTCCATGGCACATAGTCCCTACATCCAGCAGTTTCATCCTATGTCCCATGAGTCACTGAAAATCTGGAGACTCCTTAATAATTATTTTCAAGTGAAAATTCCACATGTCCCTGAACTTCTGAATCTTTCATGCCAGTTCTGGATCACACCGATATCAAAGATCTTAAATTTATGGAAAAATCAGAGACATTTTAGGGGTCTATAGTGAGTGAATTCACAAGAGATGATTCCTATCCTTGTCCCATCTACTTCTTCCTCAAAGATCACTCTTCCACAGCTTTTTCGAATTGGCAGAGAAACTAACCTCACCTCCTGGTCTCTTAGACCCCAAGACCACTAGACACTGTGGTCTAGTAGACCCATTCTTAATGGATAGTTTAGGAGGGTGGAAAGAGGAGAGAAAAAGCAAACAATTTAAAGAAACCCTTTTAAAATATGTCCAGAGTTCAAGAGTGCTTCCTATTAGAATTTTCAATAATTTGTGATGCTGGAGCAGAGCAGGAGCATGGATAATAATAATTTTTAAAAAGCAAATGATCCAAATGCAGAGGGTTAAAAGCAGCTCTCTTGAAGTAAAAAGGGAATATTAGTCTTAGTATTGCCTCTTTAGCAACCCTTAGATCAAGAGTTGGGAGTAAAATTGGGGTGGGGAAAGAGTGCCTGAATAGTATCAGCTGGTTGGATGGAAGATAATCTTAGCTCTTGAGGGTTGTTTGATATCCTAGCAATTCTGTGTTTACCAATTCATCCTCCCCTCTGGTGAGAGCCTTAGCATAAAATTTAAAACCCAAACAAACAAAACCAAGTTTCTTTCCAAAGGAAAAAAGCACTCAAACTTGCTGTGGATGACTGGATAATCGTGGATGAACCTTCAAGATGTAACTCATCCCAATACCTTAAGTTCTAGACATAGTTCAATATTTGTGATAGTCCTCCAAATGACCTTTTTAAAGATCATTTTGCTCCCTCCCCAGAATTCCTTTTAGAATTCCAGAATATAATTTGTGTCTAGATCACCACAGATTTAGGTGAAAGGGCCCCTAATTCCCTTAAGGTAACAATATATATCAGCTACTGGACAGTTAGTCCCACAGAAATTGTTGAAAATACTTAGAGGACTCACTGAAATCCATACTCTGTATAATTCTCCTTCATTGAATCCCACCTACCCCTAGAAGTCTTTTAGACTCAGTGCCATTCTGTGGTTTAGAGTCCCCTCCTACAGTGACCTCTTGCTGTTGTTCAGGGTTCAGAGACCACTCAACTCAATTAACAAGCTGTTATTAAATAATTATTAAGTATTAGGCACTATTATTATTATTAGGCACTGTAAATTATTGGTGATAGACATGGTCCTTTACTTCAACAGCTTATACTCAAGTACAATTTTTTTCTCCAATAAGACACCTTGGGTCACCTCCGGAACACTTCTTTCTCTTTCTAGAAGACTACATCTCAAACCTTTTGAAAGTGGGATTTCTAGAGAGGCAAACCTATGTCTGGTGATGCTTAAGAACTCTCCCTCTTTTCTCAGCCACCCCGATTTTTCTCTATAAAAGGCTGGATTCTAGATTCTTTTATATAAAAGTCTGGTGCTCCCCAGAAAGTACCATTTTTCTCACTAGAAGTCTGGATTTTAGAACTCTTTGACTTGAGGTTTTTGAGGGACAGCTAATACTCCCAAGTTATGTCTTAGAACTCCTAGAAATAGAAGATGGTTGTTTTTTGTTTGTTTGTTTTCTGTTTTCTTTTTCTTTCTTTTTTTTTTTTTTTAATTATGAGGCTGGGGTTAAGTGACTTGCCCAGGGTCACACATAGAGGAAGTATTAAGTGTCTGAGAACAGATTTGAACTCGGGTCCTCCTGAATTCAGGGCTGGTGCTCTATCCACTGCGCCACCAAGCTGCCCCAGTTTTCTGTTTTCCACTGAATCTTATACTTGATGACAGTATGAGATGAGGAGTAGGGTGGGGTAGTGTAGATTTTATAGAGATCGCTTTCCCCATATGTAGTGTATAGTACAGAGGGATGGGACAAAGGATGAAGTAAACCTACAGATCAGAATCTGAGGGTCAAATGATCCAAGCCTGGACTTTCTACCTAATGGGCCAGACATCCGAGAAGGGACCTGATGGACTGGCAATATCTGTGGGGTCTTGAAGGGATAACATTCTCCAGATAATTATATCTATAGCAAGAGAAAAAAATGGTGAAGGGCATGAACTAAAACATATGGAAGTTCAGTAAAGTTCAGAGAACCACACAATCTGTATGTTCCTCATGATTCTGAAGAACTTTCACTTGCCTTGACCTTCTATGGAGGCAGAAACATGGGTGGACAAGACAATCTCTTAAGGGCCTCTGCTATTACCTGATGCTTCTGGGAACTATCACCACTATTTAAAACTTAAGATTACTCCTTTATCAAGCCATCACTGATAATCAATTTATTAAGTGACTGCTGTGTACCAGGCACTGTGTAGTGAAGAGAAACTGGGATCATTTCCTATGAGTCTTATGGCCTATCCATCCTCAAACCTTTATTTCACATGAGGGGAGAGTCCGGGGCTCTCAGGAGATGTTAATGTGACTACTTGTTCTCATGTTCACCATATGCCTTTTCTCTCCATGCCCCTCTCCTTCACTGAAAACCTAAAAGAAATATAGCAGAGAGCAAGGAGAGAGAAAATAGGCAGAAAGTAGAAGGCTGGTACACTGGGAAGTAAGTAAGATGGATTGAGAATCGGTATCAGCAGGTGACAGAAGCTGCAGGTGCCAAATGAGGGACAGATTTGAAGATTTTAGGAAGAAATAAAGAAAATAACAATGCTTTCTGTTTCATTACAGCTTGTGTCTAGGTACAAAGGCATTTATATGTATGTACGTACGCGTGTGTATGCTTTATATGTCCTAGGTGGGTCATGAATGCTTCATATGGGGTTAGTATCTTTGCATATCTTGCCACATGTGTGAGAATGCCTTGAAATATTCCTTTAAGAGTCTACTAAATGTACTGACATAACTTCATGTTCCTTGGTACCTGTTCAGAGCCTATGGTCAGCTTCAGGTATGACCTGGGACAATGAAGGAATAGAACATGAAGGCGAAATCCTAGAGTAGGTATGGAGGACTATATTTGCATTACATGTGCATGAATTAAGCCCTAGGGAGGGACTGTAGAGTGGGAGGGCCTTCCATGATGAATCTACTTAGATGTAAGAAGTGAGGGGCACAGCTGCCACAAGAACCTGGGGTGGAGGAATGGGTCACAAGTTAATCTTATTCTTGAGAAACATCAGACACTTCTTTGGGAGTATCCTTCATTTGAATGGGGAGACAAGCTTTTTATCTCTTCCCCTTCCATGTCCTCCCTTCTTCATTCCTAAATAGGCCACAAAGTGACTTTCCTCCCCTCACCCTAAAGAATGGACAACCAGAGACAGACCCTCAAATTATGTTTGGATTGGGACCTGAATGAGAAATTCAAGGTGTGGGGAATAATGGCTCTTTTTTCCAACCCACCTCCTGGAGCTTATCTTTGGAAAGTGAGCAACCCTAGGAACCCCATGCCCTGTTGCGGAGTCTTTCCCAAAGGGGCTTGTCTATCTCATTGGGCTCCATCAGCATCTGTCTGTGGTGGAAAAGTCATTGGCTCAGATGCTCAACCCCTGACCTCCACGGCTCTGGAGACTGTCCCTGCTTCCTTCTGTTTCTGCCCCTCCTCTGGCATCCGCTCAGGATCCTGCTCTTGTTCTAGCCCTCTCCTCTGTCTGCTCCATCTCCCCTTCTTTTTCTAGCCCTGCCTCCAGTTTGGCCTCCAACGCAGCCTCCTGCTCTGTCTGCTGTGCCTTCTTCTGACCTGTCTCCTGCTCTGTACTGGGGCTCCAGCTTCTGCTCCAGCTCCTGCTTGGTCCCTAGCTCCAGCTCTGGCTCCCTGCTCTGCTTGCTCCGGGCTTCTCCCTACTGAAGAATTATGTAGCATGAAGCAGCCGCCACCATCTTGAACTGGCAGTGAACTTTGCTTTCTACATATAAATACAGATAGCAATCACACCCCAATCAGCGCAGAGGCTTCGGGGCATCATCTCAGCAACTCTAACTTTCCCATTACGATAATGTGATTTTCACTCAGTCTATAATATCACCAGCCATGAATAAAGCAACTGGCTCCTTCTCTGTCTCTTTCCCTCCCTCTTTCTCTTCCTCCCTCCCTTTCTTCTTTCCTCCCTCCCTCTTTCCTTCCCTCCCTCCCTCTCCTATCCTCTCTCCTTATCTCTCTCACTCTTTTCTCTTTACTTCTTTCCCTCTTTCTTAGAGTAAAACTCCATCTCTTCAATCTCTCTATCTCTCCATCTCTGCCTTTGCCTCTGTCTCTCCCTCTGGGGCTCACACTCTCTGCATACTAATGAAAGGGGCTTTGCTGCCCCCCACAGCTCTTCTCCTCTGCTCAGCTCTGCTATCATCTGCCTTTGCCTGAAGGTGAGGGAATCCAAGGGGGTGGGGGTGCTGCATGGTTCATGGGGGGGGGGGCTGGGAGTTCTCTCTTCTTCCCCTTCCCTCTCCCTTTCCCCCTCTGCCTCAGCAGAGTAAGTCATGCAGGTAGGGCATTATGGATGTCTGTAAAAAATGAACTCATTGTCACTGAGGGCCAGGCCTGAATCTCTCTCCTCCCATAGCGGGGGTTTGGGGAAAGGGGACAGAACTATGAAAATCTCTATTGTGGGATCATGGAGAAGTGAGGAAAGAAGGTGGCAAGAGTAGCAAGGCCTTGGAGACCCTTGCCTTGGGGACTTTCCAGGCTGGACCATCACTATAACTTCAACTCTAGCTTCCTCAGTCAATCAGTCATCAAATCCTTATGGAGTGGCTGACTTTGTCCATCATAATTTGGAGAACACAAAGGAAGAGGAGACAGACAACCTCTGCTCCCAGGGAGCTGGCAATAAGGCTGAGGAGACTACTCTGCCTCCCTTTCCTTTCCAAAGCAGCCTCACCTTCAACTTTCCTTTTGTTCCCTTGAACTGCCCCATGGTGCTGACCTTGGAAAGCATATGGGGGAGAGAAAGGCTGGGGTCTCTAATCTAATCCTCTGCAAAATAGGGGAAGGCAATTTGAAAAGTTGAAGTGGGGGAGGTGTCGGTGGTGTGTGCATGCATTCGTGTGTGGTTGTGTGAGTTTGTGTGTGTGTGTTGAAAATGTAATAAATGGGGGATAGCTTTTACTTTTAGGGTAAATTATTTTCTTCTGGGTGATTGGAAAATACTTATATGAATTTTAAAAATATATCTCATAAGATTTAGAATCGGAAAAGATGTTAGAGATTATTTAGTCTAAACCCATTATTTTACAAATAAGAAAAAGGAAACCTCTAGAGGTTATATAATTTGTCTGAAGCCATACAGGTAGTAACAAAGGTCCCTCAATTTCACTGCACCGAATATCCTGTGTCAGGGGGAGTGAAGTGTTAACTAAATTAACTAGCTTCCATCTGGGAATATGTGGACAGAAACCAAATCTTAACCAGGCCTGGTGTGGAACCTTCAGATAGAGGGTTTTAGTGTAAATTATAGTGTAAATATTTAGGGTAAATTATAAAATCTACTAAGAAATAGTTCATAGGTACTCAGATAGAATTAGAGATCTAATTCAGAGCCGAGGACATTTTTCTGAAGCTTAAATAAAGGGGACTTTGTATGGTGAAGATGCTCTTTGGGGGAAAAAATAACAACACTACTACTATGTGGTTCTGGAGCCAAATCCTATATGGATTCAGATAGATTAGGAAGAATCTCTAAAAGGAAATTAGGCACAACATTTTGGGTTGATCCTTCTTAGACACTTTGCTTGCCTTCATCTCCATGGTAATATTTCTCTAATTTACTCTTTTCCTTATAAATAGATGCTAGGAAAAACAAATTAAGTCTTTTAGTAAGTAGCAAAGGGTGCAGAAGTTCGAGAGAGACTGAATATTAGAGTCATATAAATATATTGATAATCAAAGAAAGAAGATCAGAATGTGGTGGCATCCTGAGATGTTGGTTCAGGGGTTAAATAAGCAGAAGATTCAGAATACTGATCTAGGGGTTCAGATATGCAAGGAGATTAGGGCCTGCTGAAAAGACCTGACTTAAGAGCTTCCTTCCCTTGCTTAATTGCAATTCCACAAACATTTACTGAAGCATCTACTAGGGGGAAGGCACTATGCTAGGCACTAGATATTTTGTAAAGATGAAGAATGACCCAGTTTTTATCACCAAGAAGCGTATATTCTATCAGGTAGTGTACAACATGTATACAAATAAGTATGATACTAGGTAGAGTTATGAGACCCTTCAGTTTATTTCATTGAATAATGATCTCAATTCTTCCTGGAACACTGCTGCCTCCTCTCTTTTCACAAAAATGAAGATGAGCACTAAAAAAAGAATCAGCATTCTCATCATACCCAAGAATATACCCACTTTCAGCTTACTTTCATACTATAGCAGAACCAGTTGTTAGTCAACAAGAAAAATTATTATTAGTCAATATTTTTATATTGACTAATTATAATATTGGTCAATAACAATAATAATTAATTAAGCACTTACTATGAATCAGGCACTATGTTAAATGCTAGAGAGATACAAGACAGTCCTTACTCTTAAGGAGTTCATCATACAAGGGTGAAGATAACATATAAAGAACTATGTTCAAACAATCTATAAATAAGAAAAATGGCAAATAATGAAAGAGGGAATGCACTAAAATTAACAGGGGTCGGGAAGGGCTTCCTGTGGGATTTTGTCTAGGACTTGAAGGAAACCAGGTAAGCTAAAGGGGTGCACTAGTCAGGAATGAGGAAAAGGGAGAGGAGGAGGACACTGCAATAGATCTGCTGGGGCAGTTTTCCTCTTGCATAAGTGCAAAATAAGCTTCATGTAAAACAATTTTTAACCTTTGTTTTTTGTTTTTTTACAATTTTGAGTTCCAAATTCTTTCCCACCCTCTCTTCCCTCACTCATTGCTAAGAAGGCATGCAATTTGATAAATTATACATGTGCCATCATGCAAACCATATTCCTTATTAATTATGCTGTATGAAAGAAAACAAACCAAAAAATACCAAGAAAAATACAGAAAAGAAAATACCAATGTATTTTGATCTATATTCAGATTTCATCAGTTCTTTTTCTGAACATGAATTGCACTTTTTATCACAGATTCTTTGGAATTGTCATGGATCATTGTATTGCTGAGAAAGGCTAAGTTTATCATAATTGATCATCACACAATGTTGCTGTTACTGTGTATAAGGTCTCCTGGTTTTGCTCACATCACTCTTCATCAACTCATATAAAATCTTCCTGGGTTTTTCTGAAACGATTCTGCTCAAAATTTCTTTCTTTTTTTTTTAAGTAATAACTTTTTTATTTTTCAAAATACATGCAAAGAAAGTTTTCAACATTCATCCTTGTAAAACCTTGTGTTCCACATTTTTCTACCTCCTTCTCCTCCTCCCCTAGACAGCAAGTAATCCAACATAGGTTAAACACATGCAATTCTTCTAAACATATTTTCACATTTATCACGCTGCACAAGAAAAATCAGATCAAAAAGGAAAAAAAATAGAGGAAAAAAACAAGCAAGCAAGCAACCACCACCACCACCGAAAAGGATTAAAAATACCATGTTGTGACCCACATTTAGCTCTCATAGACCTCTCTGTGGATGGGTCTCTCCATTACAAATCTATTGGAACTGACCTGAATCACTTCAATGTTGAGAAGTACCACGTCCATTACAGTTGATCATCACATAATCTTGCTGTTACTATATAAAATGTTCTCCAGGTTCTATTCACTTCACTCAGCATCAGTTCGTGTATCTCCAGGTCTTTCTGAAATCATCCTACTGATGGTATTTTGCAGAACAAAAATATTCCATAACATTCATATACTATAACTTATTCAGCCATCTCTAATTGATGGGCATCCACTCAGTTTCCAATACCTTGCTACTACTACAAAAAGGTCTGCCACAAACATTTTTGCACATGTGGATCCTTTTTCCTTTTTTATGATCTCTTTGACATACAGACAATATAATAATAGAGACACTGTTGGATCAAACAGTATACACAGTTTTGTAGCCCTTTGCTGCTCATCATTTCTTATAGCATAATAGTCGCTATCATATTTTACAACTTGTTCAACCATTCCCCAACTGATGGCATCCCTGCAATTTCCACTTCTTTGCAACTACAAAACAAGCTGCTTGATATGTTTTTGTATGGGTGGCTCCTTTCCTTTTTAAAAAAATCTCTTTGGGATATTGGGTCAAAGGGTATGCATAGTTTTATAGCCCTTCGCAGCCCAAACTTTTCTGTTAAATCCTCCATTCCAAGGTGACTTGGGCGGCATTAACAACTAAAAATAGAGACAAAGGAGGCAGTGGTGAGAGGTGTCTCTCTGGCTCTGACACTTGTTCAGCCTCTCTTTCTTAGAGGCAGTGGTAGAGAGAGCATTGGACTTGAGTTCAAATCCGCCCTCAGCCACAAGTGAGTGACCTTAGGGAAGTCATTTTGATTCAGTTTTCACATCTATAAAATGAGGAGAATAACAACACCTAACTCAGTATTGTTATGAGGATTGAGTGAGGTAATATTTGTAAAGCATTTATCATTAGGCCTGGCATACAGTAGGTACCATATAAATGCTTTGTATCCTTTCTCATGTAGACTAGAACCCAGAAGAAGCAAAGTCTCTGTTGTGTTTCTGGAGTCAGCTGCTCATCTGGAGGACTTTCTTATAATAAATGTTATAATAAATACATTTTCTTATAAAAATATAGAAGTTGGGTTAAATCAGGATTTGGAGTCAGAGGGTCTGGGTGGCTCTGCTACTTGTAACTTCTGTGACCTTGGATAAATTAGTTCACCTTCATTTGGGCCTCAGTTTTCTCATCTTGAAAATGAAGGTGTTATACCAGACTTTTAAAGCCTTTTCCTATTCTAAATATATACGATCCTGACACTTGATGTGCTTGTGTGTGAGCAAGAGCCACTTTCACCAGCTCACTCCTTATTGGAGGCATTTCTGGATCAGTTTCTTGGACTACTTAATTCCTATACCCCAAAGTCTATGTGTATAGGAATAAGGATGGCCTTGGGGGATGTTGTTGTTTGGAGTAGACCTGCATTTCATTCTGGTATTTTTCAAAGTCTATGGCTCAGACTCGACAGAACCTTGGACTGACAGACATAGCAGATAAAGGCTCATAATTAAATGAAATGTGCAGAGTGCCCCTGACATCCTGGCCAGTAACTACTGGCTATAGTTGTTATACTTGGTCGGGATATCATTGGCAAGGATTTCTGCCCTCCTGCTTGAATATTTCCAAATTTGATGAAATGAGGCCATCTATACATCTGGTTCTCCGCTTCTTGCATAAAGTAAAGGGAACTTAACCCTTTGCTTTTCACAGTTCTGGCGCTGACGTCCAGTGAGTGAGCTTAGCTCTTGGGTGTTAGTGCAGATATTTATCTTATACACCAAAGGAAGTGAGAAAATTTGTTTCTGCAACAGATAGTCACTTATTATTGCCATTGTTATTGTTATTTAAAAACAATAACATATTTATATCGTATTTTATGTTTATTATTCCCTTGTTAGTTCTCTTTTGCTCGAAAATCACCTTATCAATACTAACCTCTGTATCACTTATATCCCTTTCTTCCACCAAAATAATGTAAGTTCCTTGAGGACAGGAACTGCCTCATTTTTAAATTTTATTCCCAGTGCTCTGCACACTGTAAGTGCTAATAAAACTTTGTTGGATCTGATTCTGGACATTCCAGTTTTAGACTAAAAAGTAATTAAAATTAGGAGCAAAAATCTGTTCTTTGTAAATGCTTGTCTTTCTGTGCTTTAGGACAGGAGGCTTTAACCTTTTTTGGGCATCCTGAGCCTCTTTGACAGTCTGGGGAAACTTGTGGACCTCTTCTCAGAATAATAAGCATAAAACATATGAGATTTCTTTTTTTGTTTTGTTTTGTTTAATTAAAGCTTTTTATTTTCAAAATATATGCATGGATAATTTTCAGCATTCACCCTTGCAAAACCTTGTGTTCCAAATATTTTCCCTCGTTTCCTCCAATCTACTCCCCTAGACGGCAAGTAATCCAGATATATATGAGATTTCAAAGGAAAGCAATGCTATTGAAATACAGTTATCAATTTCTTTTAAAAGCAAATTTACAGACCTCTGGTTTAAGTTTGGTTTTTGTTCCCTTATTTTCACAATAAAAATTCTGTTTGAAAAGTCTAGTTTATACATATTCGTTAAACACCAATACAAATTTATTCAACATTTACAACATCAAAATTATGTGTTAGGTACAGTGCTAACCAACGAATATACCAAAAAAAGTTAAACTGAAGGGAATGGAATGGAAAAACAGCTTAGAGAAGGAAAAAACAGGGAAAAGCAGCTCCTTGGTATCCTAGGATGATAGAAGCAATGGTTCCTGGTATGATAGTAGCAATAGAACAGAAAACCTATTTCATCTCACAAGCCTGGGCATTTTCCCATGTTATCCCTGCTGCCTGAAGCTCTCTCCCTTTTTATCATTGCTTTTTAAAGTTTCCCCAACTTCCTCCAGGTCTCAGCAAAAGTTCTATTCTCTGAAAGAAGCCCTTCCAGATCAACTTAATCTTAGTGCCTTTCCTCTCAAATTATCTTAAGTTTATTCCATATATATTTTGTTTGTACCTAGTTGTTTGCATGTTATCTCCACATTAGATTGTAAGCTTCTTGAGTACAAAGATTATTTTTTATCTTTTTTTGTACCTCCAGAGCTTAGCACAGGGCCTAGCACATAATAAATCGTGGTTGACTGACTACTAAGGTTGATAAAGAATAGGAACCCCCAAAAGAAGTGAGAACACTGTTTGGAATTGCTTTCTTCCCACCTGGGCTATTCCTTATATTCAGTCTCCTCTTTGAGGAAGAATACAGGTGGCAAAGCTACTTGTGAAGGATCCAGACCTGGACCTTAACCCTCAATAACCCATAAGCAAAAAGCAGAAAGCAGCCTTTCTGCTTGTAAATAACTGTTCTAAGATCCCATGAAAGTCACCTTTCACTATTTCCCTGATCAGTTCCCTGATCCTCTTCCAACTTAGATGCTTCTGGGCTTTCCAGGCTCCTGAACAGATTTGCCTTCTGAAATCTAGTGTACTTATCCCCAATTTAATTACCTTTTCCTTAGCAATGCCATCCTCTCTCGATGCTTGGCTCTAGTACTGAATGCTCTCTTTACTTTCCACCTCTGCCTTCACACATCCCAGACCACAAGAGTGGGTTTTCAAACATTTATTTACAAGGAAAAAAAGGACTGTACAACTTCATAAATAATGCATAAGAATAAGGTGATCAGAAATCTAATTCTTAAAATCCTATGAAGTACACATCAAAGAAATCCATCCAGTCCTAATGGTACCTAAACTTGCTACTTAACCCTTCCCTGTAGTTTGCTCAGCTGATATGGCCTCTAGACCAAGAGCATTAATGAACAACAAGTCCCCTTATGACCCCAGAGTAGTATGATAGCTTTGCATCCATCCTGCCCCAGGGTTTTTTCTCCCTATTTCATCATCTCAAAAAATTCTATTACCTCATTGGTCCAATTTTAGCCAATCAAGGATTAGCCAAGCTAGCCAATCAAGAAACTGATGACTTATGGTTTTCCCTCCATATTTTGCTATTTTAATGGATCCATTATTTCCTTCTACCAGCTTTTCATCCTCTTTGATTCTTGTCCAGAAACAAATCCTCCAGTTAACTCACCCTTCTCAATGGAAGTTTTCCTTTGTTTCTTTCATGAGCACTAGTGCAATTCAGGTTGTCCATCTATCATCCTTGACTTTCTTTACATGACTAACCCTCCTACTTATTTTTACAAATACATAGAAGGAAAGAGAAGCATTTGTCAAAACTTCTTTGTGCCAGGTAATAGTTTAAGTTCTTAACAAATGTTATTTCATTTACTGCTTACAACAACTCTGTGAGATAAGTGCTGTTATTATTCATTTTCTATAGCTAAGTAAAATGAAGCAGAGGTTAACGACTTGTAAGTGTCTAAGACCAGATTTGAACTCATATCTTCTTGACTCCAGACCCAGCACTTTATCCACTGAATCACCTAGATGCCATTTTCCTTCACAATGTCTTTTGTATTTCCTGATTTTCCTGAATACACATTATCATTGGTAAGATAATACAACCTACTTACATCCACTACACATCTTTTCAATGCCCTTTGGGTCACCTGCAATTTTGAGACCACTCTTTTGAGACTGTGGTACTCTGTGGTTCAGAACATTACTGGTAGATTGTTATTGCTTTAAGAAAAAAAATGGGTTTTTGCGACGGGGAGCAATCTGGAATCATTGGGGCATTTCCCAAATGTGATCAAGCCTCCTGTTCCATTTTGGGCATGGGTCATTGTCCCTTTGCTACCCCGGTCTGAGATACATATACTGGTGAGTTAATTCAAGGGGCCTTCCATCAACTGGTATATCATAATCTATCTGTGTTTAATTTAGTTCTGAATCCCAGATACCTCCCATTACTGATTTTAATTGTGGAGTCTTTTAATAATGTACAAAAATACTCATGAAATACTTATCCAAAAGGAGATACCTGCTTCCCTATTAAATAAATGCATGCTGAATACACAAATGCATGAGTAAATAACAACCCAGGAAACTTGTTGTATCCAGAGCTTTAAGGAAATAGGATCTGTGCTGCTTTACACAAAGCTAGACAAAGTACAGCTAGGTGGCACAGTGGATGGATGCTGGATCTGGAGTCAGGAAGATTCATCTTTGAAAGTCCAAATTTAACCTCAGTCACTTCCCAGCTGTGTGACTCTTGGCAAGTCACTTAACCCTGATTATCTCAGTTTCCTCATCTGTAAAATGATAGAGAAGGAAATGGCAAACCAGTCTAGTATCTTTGCAAGAAAACCCCAAATGGATTCATGAACAGTCAAACATGATTAAGCAGCAATAAAACCTACATGCCAGGCACTGTGTTAGGTATTGGGGCTACCAAGAGAGGCAAAAAACAATCCTTGCTCTAGAGGAGCTCACAGTCTAATAGAGTAAACAATATGCAAACAATTAAGTACAAACAAGAGGTACAGGATAATTTGAAGATAATCAGTGGTGGAAAGACACTAATATTAAGAAGGATAAGAAAAGGCTTCTTGTGGAAAATAGGATTTTAGCTAAACTGAGTCTAAATCCTGTTTCTGCCATTTATTGCTTGGTTATCTTGGATAAGTCTTTACATTTCTTTGGGTTCTAGTTTCTAATTGGTATAATGAAGGCTTTGGACCTCCATGATCTCCCTCACTTTCCTCTAAGTCTATTATCCTGTAAAAGTAGATGCTTGCTTTCATCTGTGTCCCATCTTCTTAGCCCACTGTGTGGTCTCCTCTGGACCTCTCTTGGTACCTTCTCTAAGTGATGCACTCTTTCTCTCACACCCCTGGACATCCATTTTTTGTTCTTTATGGCCACTATTAGGTTTTCCCTCTGCTACTATTGCTCAGTAAAAACCTCTCCTTTGAAGTTTATGACATTCTGTCAAAATCCTTTTCTTTTCAAAAATATCTATCTCTAAGTTATTTCCTCACCCTCATCCCACCTTAAGCTCAGCATCTGGTTCACCTCACCTCAACTCCTCATGCCTTGTAATTCTGTTGTTGTTGTTGTTGTTGTTTTAGAGATGTGGGGATTCTCATAGTTCACAATTACATAGAATCATCAGAATGTTAATATTTAAAGATGAACCTCAGTTAACTCATCTATAAAATGCTGAACTAGAAGAGTTCCAGGGTTCTCTTGAGCTCTAAGTCTATGATGCTTTTAATCCAAGTAGACAAAAACAGTTAGACTCCTCCAGAGTCCTTACTTTTTAAATTAAAGCTTTTTATTTTCAAAACATATGCACAGATAATTTTTCAACATTGATCCTTGAATAACCTTGTGTTCCAAATTTTCCCCTCCTTCCCCCCGCCCCCTCCCCTAGATGGCAAGTGATCCAATATATGCTATACATGTTAAACTATATGTTAAATCCAATATATGTGAACATATTTGTATAATTATCTTGCTGCACAAGAAAGATCACATCAAAAAGGAAAGAAAATGAATAAGAAAACAAAATGCAAATGAACAGCAACAAAAAGAGTAAGAATGTTATGTTATGATCCATACTCAATTCCCACAGTCCTTTCATGATGAAGACCTACCTCTTTATCTCAATAATCTCATTGTTGGAAAGATGACTCTTTCCATCCATCAGAATAGATTGTTATATAATCTTCTTGTTGCCATGTATAATGATCTCCTGGTTCTTCTCATTTCACTCAGCATCAGTTCATGTAAGTCTTTTCAGGCCTCTCTGAAATCATCCTGCTAATCATTTCTTATAGGACAATTATATTCTATAACATTCATATATCATAACTTATTCAGCCATTCTCCAACTGATGGACATCCACTCACTTTCCAGTCCTTAAGAGCAGCCTCTGATACCAAAGGAATTCTATTCTAGACCCTCTGTTTATCCTCATTTAACCATCTCACAATCACTTTTTCCAAAGATGTCTAAAGTCTGTTTACTTTAGTTTATATTTTTATTTTTAAAGGCTCTAATGTCCTTTGTCTGTTTAGTCATTTCAATCATGTCCAAAACTTTATGATCCCCATTTGGTGTTTTGGTGCTTTTTTTTGTTTGTTTATTTGTTTGTTTTTGGCAAAAGATACTGAAGATTTGCCATTTACTTCTCCAGCTCACTTGACAAATAAGGAAACAGAGACAATCAGGATTAAGTGACTTCCTAGGAAGTGTCTGAGACTGGATTTGAATTCATGAAGATAGAGCCTTCCTGACTCCAAGCCCACCACTCTACTCATTGCACCACCTTAATAGTGCATGCTCAATAAATGTTAGTTGTCTCACTTAGTGACTTAGTAGAGCATCTTTTCACTGCACAATGAAGGAGAGAGAGAGGAGAGAGAGAGAGAGAGAGAGAGAGAGAGAGAGAGAGAGAGAGAGAGAGAGAGAGAGAGAGAGAGAGAGAGAGAGAGAGAGAGATTCTCAGAGGACACTATGGAAAGGAAAGGGAGGATGACCCTTTATCCACTGAAATTAGGTCCTTATTTCACTGGCTCTATCTCCACATGCTTGGGGTGGTCCCAGCCTTCTCCAGTCTCATTGAGATCACTGCTATAGCTGTGTTCAAGCATTTCCTGTGCTTAACCCAGTGCTTGGCACATAGTAGTGGCCACATAATAAATGCTGACTTACTGAGTAAATACAACAATGGGAACAATAAGGTTAATCAATTTTAGTACTTATCTTATCAGATCTCAAGTCTGCCTGGGTTCCCCATATGAGGTAGGAAAAGTCAGTCTCTACCCTTGGGAAGGGCTTTCAGTCTAGTTAAAAGACAACTATAAACAAAAATCAACAAATACACTGCATGTTAATGCACTTCTAGTCCAGGAGGATATGGAGCACAAACTGCTTTGGCTTAAGGGTTGAAAGGCCCAGATTCGATTTCCGACTCTGCTACTAATGCTCTGGATGACCTTGGCTAAATTAATTTTCCTTCTCTGGGGCTCACTTTTCTCTTCTGTAATACAAGGGGTTTGGACAAGACCAAGGATTCCCGACCTTTTTGGGTCAAGGATTCCTTTAATACTTGGGTGACATAAGTGTCCCTTCTCAGGATAATGTTTTTAAATGCATAAAATAAAATAAATGGAATTATAAAGAATATTAACTAAATTAAAATACAGTTATAAAACAAAGTCATGATCCCCAGGCTAAGAACTCCTGGTAATCATCTAGCTCTGACAATCTATGATTAGTATCAGGATTGGGGAGGGTTAATTACAGGAAATCATCCTGAGAGAAAAGAATCTGGAGCTAGCTTTTGACAAAGGGGAGGGAAGCATGAAGCACTCACATACAAGCCCCTCTCTCTCTCTCTCTCTCTCTCTCTCTCTCTCTCTCTCTCTCTCTCTCTCTCTCTCTCTCTCACACACACACATACACACACACACACACACAGAGGAAGCTCTTGGTTTTAGACAGCAGTACTGTGGCTTTCTAGGCAGGGACTTTATCTTTCTTTAGCCTTCAGAATATGCCATTAAAAGATGGGGAGATGATCAGTTGAGAGTGTGTGTGTGTGTGTGTGTATATGTCTGTTTTTAAATGATTGCTAAAGTGCAGCATCATTTGAGTTGGCCTGTCAGACTATCAGAAACGTCATCTATAACCTTCACTGTTTGCAGTTTAATCTCCCCTGCCTCCCCACGGGCACTGCTCTGACATTTTAAACCCCGTAAATGACAGCGCTGCTTTAAGCCATTTTGAAAAAAGCCAAGCATTTGGAAACACACACACACATACATGCCCCCAAACCCTCCCTATTCCCTTGGGTGCCCTCCCCTAACACATAGGCACACATGTGCCCATGAACAGAAACACCCACAGAGACACACTTTATTGGGGAAATTGGAGGACAAACATACATACACAGAGGCAAGCAGGTGGTTAGTTGTACAGAACACATCAAAGGACCATAGCTCAGCGGCCGTTGAGTCTTCTCCCTCATTTTACAGACCAAGAAATGATGGGGAGTTGTCCAACATGACTAGGATAGTAAGCATTAGAAGTAGGATTTGAAGCACGGTCTTCAGAATCCAAACAGAGAGCACCATACCTTTACCAAAAGATAAGTAAGAGACAACATAGCAGATGTAGCTCCTTTCCTCACCATTCATATATTTTCTTGGCATTCCTCTGAAGTCCCGCTCAGTATATCTGAGAGCAGAGGACTTCTGACACTGATATTCGAGAATGGAAGGAAAAGTTCCCAGATCTCAGAATTTTGGAAGATTGCTGCTTCATTCAGTCATTCAGGCATTCAGTCAAACAAGCATTTATATAAGATTATGTGCCAAGCACTGTATTATGAACTGAGAATAGAAAGAAAGGCAAAAATATGTCCTGCCCTCAAGCAGCTCACATTCTAATGAAGGAGTCACCATGTAAATAACTAGGGACATGTAAGATATATACAGAGTAGATGGAAGATGATCTCAAAGGTGAACAGTAGCTTCTAGAGGGTCAGAGAAAGGATTCCAGAAAGAAGTGAGGTTGAGAGCTAAGTCTTTAAGAAATCTAGGGAAATTCAGAGGGTTGGGTGAGGAGGAACAGCATTTGAGGCTTGAGAACAAGTCCAAAGGCGTGAAGATGGAAGGAGGAGCTTTTTGTGTGAGGAACAGCAAATAAGGCTAGTGTTGCTGGATCACAGAATATGAGGATGGAAGGGAAATAGAAATACTGGAATAATAGAAAGGGAGCAATGTTGTAAAGAGTTTTAAATGCAAAACAAAAAATTTTATATTTGATTCCAGAGGAGGTCACGGAATTCATTGAGTGTGGAAGTGACATGATTAGATCTATACTTTAGGAATATCATTTTGACAGCTGAGCGGGAGGGACTTGAAGCAGAGAGAAGAATTAGAAGGTTATCTTACTAGTACAGGACATAGGTGATCATATATAAATGGAGAGAAGAAACATGCACTGGAGATTTTGGTAGAAATGACAAGATTTCATGATGGATGGGGTGAATCATTGTGAGCTATCAAAGATATGGAGTTGTGAAGCTGAGACAGGGTGAGAGGAAGTTGAATATGTCCTCAATTGAAATAAGGAAGCTAGAAAGAGGGCTGAATTTTTGAGGGAAAGATGAGTTCTCTTTTGGACATTTTCAATTTGAGATGCCTACAGGATATCCAATTGGAGCTGAACAAAAGGCAAGTGA